>NC_137959.1:25902978-25941052 GCF_963924665.1 Micromys minutus
TACCATATAATATTGGTTCATTTTCCAAAGATAGTCTCTAGACTCTATGCAATGCTCTGTTCTAACCATAGTATGTTTTATTCTTCTTTAGTATCTTTACAATAAACTGTAAAACAGTTTGCAATGTCTTCCCTCACTTCACAGTTCCCATAGCACATCACCATTACTCTAAACACTGTATCCATTAAGTGATGTTTTCCAAGAATTTTGAACAAAATAATAAAATGGAGTAGAAGAAAAAATGTGAAGTCATTTATCTGTGAATTCTTAATAACATGATATTTTAATGTATAGTTATTATTTTGATCATAGGGTGAAACTGTTCCTGCTTATGATTTTATGGTTCTAGTACCAGTTATATATTTAAGACTTAATAAAATGTACCTATAATTCTTATTTTTCCAATAAGATATGGGGTTCATAAAGAAGGAATGAAACACTTTTTAATATTATTGTAGCTCTCACATTTTGAATGGCACAAAATAGTAATAAAGGTTCTAAAGTCATGGTTGAATTTGGCTGACCAATGTATACAAAAACTCAAAAGAAGTCATACACTTAGAATATTTGGTGTCCAAATTTCCAGAGTTGTTTTATTGCAGACTTTCTGTTAGATATTATTCCAATCTTTCAAACATAACATTTATCTTTGGAAAATATTATGTTACAGATAATCAAAGTCTTACAAATGCAAAAGATACAAGCTTTATATTTTGAAGAATTCCTTTACCTCAATTTTTTCATACAATTTTATGGCCAGGATTTGTTATCTAAGCCTGGGCTAAGAGAATAATAAACTAAGATTACTCATAGGTATTTTGAATTTTGTTTGACATTCTGAATTCTGATGTTTTCCACTCTATCTGAAATAACCATTTCTTTTCTTAAAATGTAAAATAAAATACATTAACATTTACTCTGGTAAAACAGAATAAAACCTGATGGTAGCAATCTCAAAACAATAATTGTGGTCACTTAGATACCCATTGTGCTGCAACATAACCATAGGACTTATGTCAGAGTCCACAAAACAGAGTAAGGTGTGTGTGGAGGGGGGGAGTGTGTGTGTGTGAGAGAGAGAGAGAGAGAGAGAGAGAGAGAGAGAGAGAGAGAGAGAGAGAGAGAGAGAGAGAGAGAGAGAGCATGAGTGGACCAAAGCCCACTGGACAATTGTACCAAAAGAGCAGCTATGTCTTCATGCTGCTCCACCAACAACTGATATAGAGGCTGAGCTTGAATCTATTCTCTACCTATAGATTGTGCTCCCCTAACTGGGTTCTGTTGTATGATTTACTGGGAAAGGATGCATCTAGTTCTGCAGTGGCTTTATGTACCAGGTGATAGTAAGGACCAGAGGGCTCTTCTTCTCAGGGTAAAAAGGGAGAGGAGACACAGGGAAGATCTTTTTTTGGGGATACTGGGAGGCATTGGGCTAATATTGGGATGTAAACTGTGATAAAGACACAACAAGGTAAAGCATACTAAAAAAGAGAATTTATTACCCTTACATTTACTGTGCTTCACTCCTTGTTTTGCAGTATAATGTTTCTCCTAACCAGGATCCTACAGCCCCTGAGTATGTAGATAAAGCACACTCTAACATCATTTCCTGGCCAATGGTACACAGTAACACAAACCTTGGCCCAGACACCCTGGCCACAATCTCAGAGGCATAAATATTTATTTTTCTCCTATCCCCGTTAAACAAACCAGTTCTCCAAAGCTGTTCCTAGGTGTGTTTATTGCCCATGCACTCATCACTGACTAAAGTCCTTCAGAGCACGACCCCCCCCCCACACCTGGATAACCCTGCATGTCTCCAGTCCAGCTTGGTCTGCAAAAGTTCTGGTTAACGAGAGCAGTAGACAAGAAGCAGCAACTTAGGAAATTAAACATTATAGGGCATATCTTCATATTAGATTCAGATGAGCTGACATGGTGACAAACTGCTTGGGGACACCTGTTTTTAAACTTCACAAACTTTTCTCAGGCTTCACCAGGAGATCCTTCTTGTTTTACAATGAACAGCAAATCCCCATGGCTCCTCAAGGTGCTGAGAATAGATGACAGATAAATGTCAGCATATATTATTCTTTCCCTACTTTAATAAGGCTTCACCCTCCACTCTAGCCCACCCTCCACCAGAAGTAGAAAAGAAAGGATATGGGGAAGTCCTGTCCACCAGCAAACACCAAAAATGAGTCAGCAGGTGCAATTCAAAACACTTGGCAGACACCAGCCACAAATCAGCAAGGGCAGGCAGTTCAATCCAGAAGAAACCATGAGGCTTGAAAATCAACCTGAGTCTGAGGAAACAGCAAGACAGCACCGGAACCTCATGAGAGGTTGGTGGTGAGTTTCTCTCTATAAAGTCAGCACAAGCAATGCTCATCAACCTATGGTAAGGTATACATGTCTGTTATAAGTGAAAATTAGCAAGGCAAACCACTGTTTGAGCTCTTGCTGTCTATGGGGTCATAACTATATTCTTTCTAAATACCATGGGTTCTTTCAAGTGTCTGCTATAGCAAAACATTCTTTCCCCTATGTCTGCTTTAAAAGAAACATCCTTTGACCTGTATGCCAAAGCAAAACATTATTTGTCAAGTGAAACCAGAAGTTTTCATTTCAGATGAATGCTCAGATTAAAACAAGGTTTTTGTATTATTTACTCTAAAAAACCAGAAACAGCAGGGTACAAAGGTCAGAAAAAATTTGAAACTGAAGCATGGAGTAGTCTGTAAAATGTCATCACCTAGACATGCCATATTTACTGTAACCATGAACTCCAAGCAACTGAACCCACCCAAGCCTGGGTAAACCAACTACCAGTTACTGAAGAAGGAGGAGATCCTCAAACTCTTTCTACTTACAGATTTGGGAGATAGACTCATTGTCTTTACTTTTGTACTCTCTGGTGTGCTCACTTAGAACCAATTCATACTTACAAATCCAGTCACACCGACAGCCTTGATTCTACTCACTAGATCACAAAACAATGTAAGACATGAATGTTCAGAAATAATTTATATTTCTGAAGACAGAAGATAAAGATAAATTTAAGGCGTTAGTGGGAAGTAAGAAATAATATGGTTGAGAGTAAGCAGCCTGCATTAAATATACATGAAATAGATCCAGAACAGATTTAATTTTTTAATAATAAGCAATAAAGAAAATATTTAAAGGGGGCATGGCATCATTATGCCCTTCAGTAGACAAGAGTCTTTCTGCTATGTCTTATGATCTGAAATTAATATCTGAAATTCACATATTAAAAATGAGAACTGATGTTTTGTAAGTTTTCTAGACTTAAACTGGCACTTTAGACAGATCAACCAATGACAGAAACACACACGCACACACACATACATACACACAGGCACACACAAGCATACAAACACACCAATAAATATATAGACATAAAAATACATTGTATCTTTTAACAATAAACAAATGAAAATTTCTTAATCAAAAATCATCATTTAAGTTGTTGAGTGTCGATCTTATAGATTGCAAGTACAATAAGATGAAATAGTTGCAGAGCATTTTGGAGTAGATAATTTAAATATGAAGAATATATAAAACTCTAAAAAAAATCAAGAACACAAAGACAAAAATGTAAAGTCACTAGGGCAGAGGTCATGAACACTAGCCTCACAGATATGTGAATGGGTAATAGATATATAAAAACACACTCAACTTCATAATGAATGAAAAGCAAATTTAAGCCACCATGAAATACCAATACAAAAATTGTAATGGCTAATTTATAAATAGTAGTTTACATAAGGTAGACCAGAGGCAAGAACGTAACTAATGACTAGGGACACAGGACAGTGGTAAAATGCTTGCCTAGGGGAAAGAAAATGCAAGAAAAATCCAGATTTTGTAGTTGAATGAACAATAAGCCCACTTTAAAACATTATGTTTTATACGATGCTAATCAGCTTTCCATGAATCTAACATTTCTAATTATTACAATGAATTAATCTTCTCTCAATCTGAGGGCATCAAAAATCTCCACAATTTTAAAATTAAAATACTTCACTCTAATTACAAATCAAAACATGAACTCAACTATAAGTATAGCAAGAATTTTCCTTTTTCTCCCTGATCATTTTGCTTTGCAGTGTGCCTGATATTCTAGAGGTGGTCAGTAAATATTTGTTGAATAAATTAATAATTGAATAAGTGGTAAAAAATTCTCTTAGGGAAGGAATGTTGAATTAACATTTATTGAATAGCAAGTACCATCCTACTGCTAAGGACTTCCAGTGTGCAAGCCATTTAATAGTCATGGCACATTGTAAACAGCAGAGATTATCACTTTTATCTCAAAACTTAAATAAAATATGAGACCTAAAGAATGTAAAGGCAGCTCAAGGTCGTGGTGCTTTCTGGCAGAAGCCAGAACTAAGATCTGATATGTTGAAACTTGTGACGTCTGCCCTGGGCATCACAGTCCAGAGAGCAGCAGGGCAGTGATGATTGTGGGATCAGATCCATGCAGGCCCATCTGGCTTTGCTTTCCCAGTTGACTGCCTCATCACAATCCTCCCTACTCCCAAGGAGATCTGTCTGCTTACCACTCACTTATTATTTTAGCAATGGATTATTCTGCTAATAGCATGGCAGGTAAGTTATGATGGAGGCACAAGTGGAAATTAAACACCTTCTTCTAATCCTGGAACATATCTTGAGTCTTCTGGTAAGATAAAGTGAGAAAAAAAATCCATCTTTTTACAAAAAATAAGTCTTGAAGTTGATGAGAGTAAACTAATTTGAAAATTGCTTGGAAAACTTTGGAAAACTATGCTGTCTTCCTCTCAAGGTTAGTCCTTTCCCTCTATTTTTTATTTCACATTATTTTACGTTCTCTTGACTCCTCCTTTTTAGACAAGAAATTATCCTGTAACTAGAATCCATATCAGATCATTGACAGCACTAACCCTAACATCCACTTCTATTTCACTGGTAAAGGATCTGCTACAGAAAAATTAAGGTAAGATCCAACTTACTGTGTATTCTTTTGAGAAAATAAAATGCCACTATGAAGCTCTGACTGAGGTGAACCCACTTTGGAGACCAGGCTGACCTCAATCAAACTCACAGAAATTATTGTGCCTGGCAATACTGGGATATAAGGATTGTACCACTCTGCCCACCATGAATTCTCAACCCTTAAGGAGATTGATATTTAAATAAAGTAGTTAAGATTTTAACAAACTCTTGAACTCTTAGTATAGTGTGTGTGTGTGTGTGTGTGTGTGTGTGTGTGTGTGTGTTTGTATGTGTGTGTGTGAGAGAGTGTGTGTGTGTGTGAGAGAGAGAGAGAGAGAAAGAGAGAGAGAGAGAGAGCAGACTTCATCTAGAATCAACATCTTCTACACACTGAGACAGAGAAATGATGTGCAGTCACCATTCTTTCATCCCAAATAGAAAAATATTAGAAAAAATATATTGATAAAAGAAAACAGAATCTGACAATGATTGTGAAGACATGTAATTAGATCTAATTCATACAAGAACTCTAATGTATATTAAATACATTCTAATATATACATACATTTAAGTAAAAGTGTCATGATGAAATCTTTACCTTTAGACAAATCATCTGTGCTAATAGTATTTAAGATGATAGTAGGAGGGATTTGTAAATTAAAATCATACCTTTCAGTTTTGACAGATGATAGTGGACTGAACTAATATTGAGAAATGCTTTACATAAGTTTCTCTCACTTGGTTTTCCTAAAGATTTGTGTCATTGTGAGGAATAAATAGATAACATTCAAGTGGCACGAAGTCGAGCTATAATTCATGAGAGAGTGAGCCATAATTATCTTTATCATAATTATCAGCACTATTTCTTTGCCAGGACAATTAAACACATTCCACTTTTGTTTCCTCTTTTGACCTAAAGTTCAATGCAACAATAGCTGTGAGTGTATGCCTTTGGGAATACATTAAATATAATAAGAATGATGTATGTTCAAGTTAATATCTAATCATCAGAGCTAAATGCCTTCTGCTGTATAAAAAATTGTCTTCCTTTTGTGAATAGTGTTTTCAGGTTTTATTTCTCATTAAAAAAAAAAGTTCTACCAGGAAAATTCTCTGTTTTATGTGACCGATAATTTTTAAGCATTGTGTAAGTTCTATTGTTTATGCTTACATGCAACATGCATTAAATAATTGAGCATCAGAAAAATGGCTTATCACCATATGAACTAATATATTTTCTCTTTCTATAGGCTACACATTAATCAAAAGATTGACTGCTTCCTTTAGCCTTGATATCTAGGAAGCTCATAGCTGGATTTACTGCTAAAGTCACTGTATTAATTTTTTAAGGATGTGTATTTCTTCTATTTCAACGCTATTTTTCTTTATGCCTACTATTTTCACATATGTCACTTCAGATCAGCCTTGGGAATGGATGGAATACAAATGAATATATTAGCAAGCACCAGCATAAATAAATGGAAAATGAGAGAGAGTAATGTGGAAATGGTAAGATCCAAAAGGATAATTCATCCTGTATAAATTACGATCAGGAAACATAACCAGTGCCCCAAAAGGAATGTGTTGTCCTCAAACAATGATTTGAAAATGGAAAGAGAGTTTTCTGGCTGTTATTGAGAGGCGAAGGGCTGAATATGCTTTTATAATTGATGTTGAAAAGTATACAGGGATTCATTATGCTGGCTGATTTTACTCATCTCACTAACCTGCATTAAAATCTTGGCTACTGATGCCATATTTTGAGTAAGTGAGGAAACATCTACCCAGTGAGAGGATATAAAAATTGGTCCACGCATTTTTGCAAGGCAATTTAACAATATCTGTCAACATATCAATGCAGTTGTTTGTGACCCAGATGCATTTCAAAATCTATGTAATATACTCATCAATTCAAGTGTAAAAGATGGTTACACAATATTGTTTCTGGGAGAATTTGCAATGACTAAATACGTAGTAAACATACATATATACAGAAAAACAGACAGGAAGACATACATCTAAATACAGAATTATGGTTTCAATATATATAGGAGTCTATATATGTATGGAGCTTAGTAAGATGAATGTAACAATCTTATGTGAAAAGAATAATAGTAGAAGTTTATAGGAAACTTTTAAATTTTAATAAGAAGTTTTAATTTTAATATGTAAGAAATCATTCTTCTACTTAGTTGTAAAAAGGAGAAGATCATGTTGAAGAAAGTGGCAAATTATTATATGTATATAATTTTATATATTATATATATAACATATGGTTTATGTATATTATATTATTTGTTATTTCTTATGTATTCCATATTCCATATTATATTATGTGTCATGTATAATGTATTTCATATTATATTGTACATTTTGTATAATGTGTTAAACATTACATATTATGTATTACATATTATTATGTTATGTGATATATACATTTTATATATTGTATGTTCTATATTATATGCTTTTATTATATGGTTTATTTGTACATCTTTATACTATGTATGTTATTTATATTAAATTATACATTATATAATATTATGTTTTATAATATATATATTGTTTTATATACATATTATACATAAATATATTACAGAAAATATATTTTTCTTCTCAGGAATGCATTTTGAGTTATAGAGTGACCTTTGTGTATAGTAAATTTCCTTTCAGAAACATTTAGAGTAATTCATAAGTATCTATAATTTGCATATGTGATATATAACAAAAATCAGTTTTAAAATCATACTATTCAAAAGCAAAGTACTTCAGAGACAGAGCAGGGCCACCACCATCAGGAATCACTGGCTACCCACAGACTACTGAGTACCCAGAAGAGCACCAGAAGCACCCTCCAATCTGAGTCCATCAGTGAGCCCCCACTTCCTTCCCACTGACTATCCTGGGAGAGACCACCAGAAACACCAGAAACACTCCTGGCTGGGAATGGTAAGCTACAGTGCAGAGACAGTGCCAGGCCACCACCAGCAGGACTTGTGGCCTGCCCACAGATTGCTGAACATCCAAGAGCAATCTCCCTCCTGAGTTCACAGGCTCACAGACCCATAGGAGAGACAAGCTTCAGTCAGAGACATAAAGGTCACCTAGCATCACAGATAACAAGATGGCAAGAGGCAAGCGCAAAAACCTAAGCAATGGAAACCAAGAATCCTAGCAACATCAGAACCCAGTGCTCCCACCACAGCAAGTAGTGGATATCCCAACACACCCGGGAAAACAAGATATAGACTTAAAATCATACTTCGTGGTAATGATGGGTGCCCTAAAGAAGCACATGAATAACTCCCTTAAATAATTAAAGGAGAACACATGTAACAAGTAGAAACTTTTGGAGAGGAAACCCAAAAATCACTACAGGAAAATACAACTAAACAGGTGAAGTAAATGAAAACAGAAATAGAAATAATAGAAAAATCACAATAGGAGACAACCATGAAGATAGAAAACCTAAGACATAGATCAGGAGTTATAGATGAAGCATCACCAAGAGAACACAAGAGATGGAAGAGAGAAACTCAGAGTCAGAGGATAACAAAGAAAACATTGACAAATCAGTAAAAAATGCAAAATACAAAAGGCTACTAACCCAATATATCCAGGATATCCAGAACAAAAAAGAGAAGACCAAAGCAAAGGATATTAAGTGTAAACCAGAACAAAATATTCCAACTAAAAGGCTCACAAAATATCTTCAACAAATTATGGAAGAAAACTTCCCTAACCTAAAGAAAGAGATAACCATGAACATACAAGAAGGCTACATAACTCCAAATAGATTGGACAAGAAAAGAAAATCCTCCTGACACATAATAGTCAAAACAATGAATGTTCAAAACAAAGAAAGTGTACTATAAGCAGTAAGGGGAAAAGTGTAAGTAAAATATAAAGGCAGAATGGTGAGATTACATCAGACTTCTCAACAGACCATGAAAGCTAGAAGATACTGTCAGATGTCATAAAGACCCCAGAGAACACAAATGCCATACCAGGTTACTATATCTAGCAAAACTCTCAATAACCATAAATAGAAAAATCAAGACATCCCAGGACAAAAACAAATGTATATAATATCTGTCCAAAAAAACAACCCATTGTGGTGGGAAGGTGTTCACTTAACTTGTCCCATAAGCATAACTCTGGAGTAAGAGTTTTCCAGCAGGAAGAACAAAAATATCAACCAACTAGAATTTGCAGAGCTCCAGAGTGTAAACCATCAACCAGTGAGGACACATAAAGTGACCCATGGCTCCAGCCACATATGTAGCAGAGAACGGCATTGTCTGGAATCAACATGTGGAAAAGCTTTTGGTCATGTGAAGGGTTCTTACTCCATTGTAGAGGAAACTCAGGGCACTGAGGTAGGAGTTGGTGGAAGTGATAGAATCTTCATAGAAGCAAGGGGAGAGGAGATGGAAGAGGCTGGAAAGGTGATAACATTTGAAATATAAATACATAAGTATCCAACAAAAATGCTCAAAAAGAAAGAGCTTCACAGTAAATAAAATAAGATCAACCAGGTGGTCCCCTAGTCATCATCTGTTCCTGCCAGTGAATTTGCTTAAGTTGGGAACCATCAGATGATATTTCTTTATATCATGGATGAGTAGTGGATGCTGAGTGACAATATCAAAAGCCACATAATGTAATTTGACTGGTACAGTATGTTTCACTCACATGACTAGTGTTGGTGTCTTGAATAACAGTTATAAATGGAATTCTCTTTGAAGGCGTTATTTACTAGAGGACCTCCTTATTCCCTCTTCATAATGCTCATAACTTCAAGTAGTTTCAAAGGGGAATGTTGGAAACTATCGAACTTCTTAGGTTACACAATGTCCCTAAGCTAGTAAGGTCATATCAACCTCAAAATGAGAAAAAGTCTATTTCATTAAGGGAGCAGAAATAGGACCTGGACACCCACCTCTCTTAATCTACACTAGAATATTTATTCTTTACAAAAATATTGTCAAGCCATTTTACTGACAGTGACTTAAGTTTTGGCATACCTGTTTGAATTTTGATAAGAATAGTTTTGGTAGTAAAAAGTTGATTGCCTAGACAAACACAATTCTGAAAATCGATCATAAAAGCCTAGTTTAACTCAACTCTCAGTAGTCCAAATTTTAGAACTCAAAAAGTAATTTCTTACTTAAAAGGTAGCTTTTTGGAAGAAGTTTATCATAGTTTATTTCTCTCTTTATATATTCCTTCCGTTTTATAGACTGAAAGATTGCTTTGGAAAATAGCTATTTCTCCCATGGCTCTGTACACAGAAATTATTTTGATGAATTTTATTGATATTTTGAAGCCAAGATATTTTTCAAAGTATTCACTCTACTTCTATTTTATATGTTAAGACACTTTTCTGTCCATTATACTAAGTTGGAGAATCTGGAGCACTGGATGTAGAGTTTGAATACCTATATTTAATCAATATAGCAATTCTGGAAATGTGACCCAATTCATTCACTTATTAGCTTTCAGCTCTTGTTCTAATGATGTAAATATTCATTGTCCTTGACTTATTTATGTATTAAGAAAACAATAAAATATTCCTTATAGTTTGAAGTAGCAATGAGTTTTCTGGAGTGACTGATAATAAAAGAAAAGCTTTCTTCATCTTTATTACATTAATTTTATACTGTTGTGTTCCTTGGATAATCTTAATTAGCGATTATCCCACTATATTAAAGGGTCATTTTTAGAGACCTGTAATAAACACACTCAATGGAAACATTTCACTTAGCAAAATACATTGATGTTTATTAGTGTCTACTTTGAATAAACAACTGGAATCTACACTGTGAACATACTCTTCAATAGTGCATAAAGTTTTCTAACACATATGTTTCAGTTGAGTTCTTAACTGTCATCTACCTAGGTAATTATCATCTACCATTATACCTATATATCTATATATGAAGTGTTCAGCATCAAGGTAGTAGAAGAAAAGGGTTAGCTGAATTAGTAGCTATACATTGTCTCTTGTTGAAGTAATGAGAAAATCTTCTAGAGAAAGTTTATTTCATACCTACTAGAATCCATAGAAAGTGATTTCATTTCATTGGTTGAATTCATCTCATATATATACACACATATTACATATATAACATGTAATAAATGAATATTTCTTTAATTCACGGGATAGTATATATGTGACATAGATTATATATTCTATTTCAATATATTTATAATATTATATATGTTATATACAATATTATATATTACATATTACATATTATGTATGTTTATATGTATATGCTTATACACATACATATAATTTTTCTATTTAAAAATATTTCTTTTTTTTTATAATAAAGTTTTTATAAAAATATATAGAACATCAAAAAGTCTCCTGATCTACATTTTGAAGCAGTATATTGTTGTCATTTCTTACGTTTAGGAGATGTGTTTAAAAGAGGAAATGCTAAAGTTCAAATGGTAATTTTAGAATTAATAAGTTTTACATCACAGAATTATGACACTGACATCATAGTTATGATGTCACAGACAAACATGACAATGCTGTTCATTTAAAGTGTGTGATCTTACATTATAGCCTATATTTCATTCAGTCCTTAGTGTCAAAAGAGCAAACATCATTAAAACATTACCGATTACATGAATTCAATTGAGGTAATTTTCAATCATATTGACAGAAAATAGGTTGTCATTTTCAATTTAATTACAAAAGAAGAAAGATATTTTAGATTTCTTGCTGATACAAAATTTTTATTTCCATTAAATACACTTTTAGTTATGACTTTATTGTGGAAGTAGCAAAAAAAAAAGTTTTTGTCTTATAAAATAGGTGACTCAATCCCAGGAAAGTTTACTAAACTTTCACAGCATATATAAGAAAAGAAATGTCAATGATTTTATTTATAAGAAAACTTTAGTAATGGGCTGGAGAGGTGGCTCAGTAGTTAAGATTACTTTTTGGTTTTTGGAAGACCTGGGCTTAGTCTCCAGAATCCACATGGCAGGTTACCATTCTCCTTAACTCAATATTCAGGGAATCTGATGTCTTTTCTCTCCTCCAGAGCACCAGGTATACTCACAATTTACATACACACACATAAAACACATCAGCAAACAACAATATGCATAAAATGGAAAACACTAAAAATAAAATTATATATGAACAATTAAAAACAATAGATATCATAACAATAACCTAATAATGCAACTTTAATGAGTCTTGTCTTTAGCACACTTTATATTCAATTAATTTTGTTTAAAACTTACTTGATCTTCCATGGTAGCAAAGTTGTCACATATGTTAAAGTGATTGGATTATTTATTTATTTATTTATTTATTTATTTATTTATTTATTTATTCATATTGAATATATTCTATTTACATTTCAAATGGTAACCTCTTTCCAGGTTTCCCCTCCATAAACCTCCTATCTCATTCCACTTAACCCTGCTTCTATGAGGGTACTCCCTACCAACCCAACCCTCCTTCCTTTCTGCCATAACATTACCCTACACTAGGGAATGGAGCCTGGGCAGAACTTAAAAATATTTCTTAATTAACTGGAGAAAAATTGGACCATGAAAAATTCATTCTAAACTTTATTTGCAATGTGTGTCTTTCTTTCTAGTTGCAAAATATGTATGACATTCCACGTGTGAAAATCATCAGTTACTAAAGCAATGCTATGCACTGCTTGGTTTTATTGAGCATGCCCCTTCTCTCCCTATGTCTTTGTTGTCCTCTGACCAAGATCATGTGTGATGGCGCCATCTCTCTGGCACTTAGTAGCTCTTGTTACTTTTCTCTTTCTCTCTCTCCCTCCCTGCCTCCCTCCCTCCCTCCCTCCCTCTCTCCCTCCCTCCCTCCCTCCCTCCCTCCCTCCCTTGGAAAAGCTGACTTGTATACTTGATGTTATACACAATGCTTCCCAATGCCTCCCAAAGGGTATGCATTTCACAAGCAACTCTATTAAGTAACTCTTTATCAGTCTGCACAAATTGGAGGCAATAATAAATAAAACATAATCCCAAGGATTCCAATGAATTTTTTCTCATAATTTTATTCTTATTTATGGAGACATAAAAGATTTGAATTCAGATTGTAGTTTTGTTTGTACAGAGTATTGACACTTTGAGTGCTCTGAATCCCTTTCAGTTTTACATCACTGAAGTTACAGTGGACAGACTTAAGTGTGAAAGATTATGCAGGACATTACTCCCCAACGTTTTTGTGTGTGGAAAAGTACACGGAGCCTTGTAGAAATGACATGAAGCCTGTGTGACTGTAGCTGGTTTCTACAATGTGCACTCCGTTCAGCCTCACAGGGAACAGTGTGATTTTTGTGTCACAAACTAAAAATGAAGGCTAATAACAAAAACAAATCTGATTTTAATACTAACTAAACATATTGGCAATTGGTCTCAACTCCTCCCGTCTTCCTTTTACAAAGCCCCAGGTTACAGACATAAATCTGCATTTTTAAGTCAGTTATTTAATTTTGGTTCACATTTAAAATATCAAGGTGCTTGTACTTCATTTAGGTTCATTTTAACACTCAGTGATTTGTGATTCTGCCCTTTCCTGAGCGTGTTTATAGATAGAAACCTTGAGGGATAGAGCTCTGCTGCTTAGACACAGGTATCAGATATTCTAAGAAGAATTATCAATGATCATTTTGTGCATGAGTGTGTGTGTGTATGTTTGTGTGTGTGTGTGTGTGTGTGTGTGTGTGTGTGTGTGTGTGTGCGCATGTGTGTGTGAATAGAGTCAGCACACCAACAGACAATTTAATGATTCTTAGGAAGTTTTATGGCAGACTTTCCTGTGGATTTTATGCTCATTTGTCTTCTAGGGGAATCAGAGATTCTGGCTCTGCCATCGTGAATTTGCTCAACAGACCCTCTGGGCTGTTCATAGAGACTTTTTGAATGACTTTATTATAAGAAAATTGACTTGCAGCCAGAAAAGGCTGAACTCTAGCATGGGGCTTTCTTTAGGGTTTTATGGATTATTTTTTCTCCAAGTTTAATGCCAATTTAATGAAGTTTTATAGCTACTAATGCTCACCCACTCTGGAGACACGAAGAAATATGTAACAAAACAATAACTTGAAATAAGTAAATTCATGATTAAGTAGCACTAAAAACTAATGCTACTTGGCCATAGTTCATAATTTTTAAATACATGCCATTTAGAATGATTGGTGTCTTCAGCCTTGTAAGTCTTTCAAGGAGAAAGGTTCTGATCCTAAATCAATGCACTGAGCTGACAGGATGGCTCATATTTTCTGAGCTAAAGATATATTTTTATGGCCACACAGTGGACTCTGTTTATCACTCATCATAAACCATAGAAAACCATTTTTGTTTTAAATTAGATGCTCAGCATTCTGTCCTGTAATAGGTTTCTTTACTTCCCCCTTTTCACTTTTTGTTAGTCCATTTTCAACAACTTTCAATCGCTTACTGTTTCCAGAAAGTGGTTCATATTTTACATCTCAGCTTCCTTAATGGTATTTTATCCTCGCTGAGGTCACCTTAATTTACACCTTAAATTACAGTTCCAAAGCCAGCTTTGCTACAGCTGGTATTGAGTAATCCTGCAAAAGTGCACACTTTGAAAAGTAGGAACGTCCTTATGTGAAACGCCAGGCAGAGGAGACCCGGAATTTTGCATCTCTCTCCCTCTCAAGCTTTGCTTATTGAATTACATTTCTCCTCTTCCTTTGAGCCACTTAGTCAATTACCCTTCATTTTTCTGCCTGACTTTGTTCTCGTGGCTGTCTCTTCAAACACATCCTACATAAGTCATGATTTCTCAGACTCAGCCACTTTCTGAAACCATTTGAGAATGACATGACAGCAAGACCTAGGCCTTAATGGCTTTTAAAGCCGTCTTGATTATTTTTTATTAAAATATGAGACCTCGTCCAATTACATCTCTTTTTCCTTGCCTCATGCTCCTAGCATTGATCATCTCCTTACTCATTCCTGATAACTGTTGTCCGTAGGGTCGTTGCCACATTTTAAAAATTGAGATAAGCAAGTCACCAAGAAGTGGAGTATCAACAATTGGAAGGAGAAATACAATAGAAACAGAAGACTCCGACCGCTCTATTTTTAATTCACATGCATTTTCTGTTAGGCATGCTTAGCAGTCTGACAAGGAAGAGAAAGCAAATAAATAATAGATGTTACATGATGATGAAGATGGGCTTTTTCTTATATTTTTTACAACTAAATACATTCTGTGGACCAGTATTTCTACATGAAGTGAATGAGAAAGGCCAACTTCTTTCTACTGGGAGATAAGACTGTGTGTTTTACTTCAGTGTGATATTGGAAAGAAATTTGACTCCAGTCTCCTTGACTATCACCCTCTTTCTTCTATCAAATGCTGAATCCCCTGAGAAGAAAATAACTAAATTTCAAAGTCTTTTGAAGTGGAAAGGATAAAAATGCATTGCTAACATAAAAACATTTTGACTTATTGTTTTAATTAAAATATATTATCAGAATTAGTATGCTGTGCCTTTTACATTTTGAAGAATTTTCAAATCACACATGTTTCTCCATCTGAAGTGGGCAGTATACTTATGTGGAAGGTTCTCTCCTAGGCTTTAACCCTTTCAGAAGCTTCATGGGGTTTAGTCCTTTCCAGAAAAGTTATAGTTATTTTGGAGTATTTATAATTGTAAGTGGATAGATATGTTTCCCTGTCATTTACTACAATTGAACACCCACTTCCAAGTAAGACCATTTTCTTTATTTCCATTCCCCATGGGAAATGCCTATGCCCTCATGCAGAGCTCCATAAAGTATGGATTCTGACAGGAGATGAGCTGCAGGTACACCAAGCAATTAATTCAGCCATCTCTAAAAGGTGAGAGATAGGTAACTGCACAGTATGAAATAACAGGTCCATTGTTTTATATCATGAATAATTTCATTCATATAATTCAGGATAGTATAACATTACTCTATGCTGTTTATCATAAGAAAATGATTCAGAAATGATATTGCTATGCTTTGTTTATAATTTAAAGAACCAATTTGAGAGACAAATGTAGCCATCAACTATTAACTAATATATTTTTTCCTAGTTTTCCCTCATTTGTTTTTCTGTTTAGACAGTAGAATTGGATACTTAATATCACTTAAAGTATTGTAACTTGAGAATCATTTGAAATTGTGTAAGATTTCATTTTATTCTTTCTGAAGGCGGTAAGTACAATTAATAATATTTATATGACCTATACAATTCTGTAGTCTAATTAAACATATACAACACAGCAGATTCAAATTTCTGGCACTATGAAAAGCATACAATTTAGAAAATTTGGTAACATCCTTATGGCAGCCTGATAAAGTAACTATTTGTTAAATTATCTGGTGAGGAAAAATTTATATAGGGAAAAGACCTTTACCAATCCTACATCTGATAAAGGGCTAACATACAATATATTCAAAGAATTCAAGAATTTAGAATCCAGAATATCAAATAACCATACTAAAAACACTATGATAAAAAACTCAGATGACAGCATATGCTGCCAAAGACATGGAGAAAGAACAACATACCTCTATTGTTGGTGGGATTGGAAGGTGGAAAAAAAAACACTCTGAAAATCAGTCTGGCAGTTCCTCAGAAAACTGAACATAGTACTACCTGAAGACCCAGCTATAACACTCCTGAGTATAAACACAAAGGTTGTTCCAAAATATAACAAAGACACATGCTCCACTGTGTTCATAGCAGCCTTATTTCTTTCAAAAAAATGTATTAAAAATTTTTTGCATTTACATTACAGATGATATTCCATACACATCCCCCTCCCATTGCCTCCATGAAGGTGCTCCCTCTCCCAACCACCTTCTCCCACATAGTAACTTTGGCATTCTCCTACACTGGGAAAATGAGCCTTCACTGGACCAAAGGCCTCTACTCGGTTTAATGTCAGAAAATGCTATCCTCTGCTGCATATATACCTCGGGTAATGGGTCTTTCCATGCAAACTCATTGGTTGGTGTTTTACTCCCTGGGAGCTGTGGTTCGTTTGATAGTTGATAATTTTGTTCTTCCCATTGGGTTGCACAACCTTTCAGCTCCTTCATTCCTACTACTCAGCTATCAAAAACAATGACTTCATTAAATTTTTAGACAAATGGATGGAACTTGAAACTATCATCATGAGTGAAGTAACCCTGACACAAAAGAACACTCATAATATATATTCACTTATAAGTGGATACTAGCCGAAAAAGCTTGGAATATCCAAGGAACCATCCACAGACCTTATGAAGGTCAAAGAGAAGAAGGGCCAGAAAGTAGATGCCTCAGTCTTTATTAGAATGAAGAACAAAATGTTCGTGGGAGGAAATAAAGGGGCAAATAGAAGGGCAGGGATTGGAGAAAAGATTATCCAGAGCAGCCTTATTTATTATAGCCAGAAGCTGGAAAGAACCCAGCTCTACCTAAACAGAGGAATGAATACAGCAAATGTGGTACATTTACAAATGGAGTACTACTCAGCTATTAAAAACAATGACTTCATGAAATTCTTAGGCAAATGTATGGAACCAGAAAATATCATACCAAATGAAGTAACCCAATCACAAAAGAACATATATGGTATGTACTCAATGGTAAGTGAATATTAGTCCATAAGCTCAGAATACCCAAGATACAATTCACAGACTTTCCCATGTACATATATGTTCTAGGAATAGTCACCAAACTCAGAGACTATTGTGGATGCCAAGAAGTGCATGTTCAGAGAAGCCTGATACAGCTGTCTCCTAAGAGTCTAACAAATACAGAGGCAGATACTTGGAGCCAACCATTGGAATGAGAGCAGGGTCTACAATGGCAGAGTTAGGGAAAGAACTGAGGGCGTTGAAGGGGTTTGAGGCTCCATAGGAAGAACAATGGTATCAACAAACCAAACCCGCCACCAGAGCTCCCAGGGACTGGACCACCAACCAAAGAATACACATGGAGAGACCAATGGCTCCAGCCCCATATGTAGCAGAGGATGGCCTTGTGGGACATCAATGGGAGAGGAGGCTCTTGGTTCTGTGAGGCATGATGCCACAGAGTAGGAGAATGCCAGGGCAGGGAGGTAGGGTGGGTGGGTGGATGGGGGAGCACACTCATAGAAGCAGCAGAAAGGGGAATTGGATGTGGGGGGGGGGGTGACTCCAGAAAGGAAGCCAGAAAGGGGGATAACATTTGAAATGTAAACAAAATATATCAAATAAAAGAAAAACATTTAAACTTTCTTTTGATCTTAGCTTTCTAGTAGGCACATTCTTTACCATGTTTCAAGAATATATTTCTTACATAGAAACAAACTAAGAGCATATTAATCACTATTAGAGTTTACAGAAGGATGAATTTCATTTTGTTTTTCTGCATTGTACCTGCTATGCTATTTCTTTGCCTTAGGAGATATTTTCAAAGTTAAAAACATTTGTTAAATCAATACTCTATTTTTTTCATTTCTACAAAGGAAATTTTGCATGTTTTATTAATTAGCTAGTCTATTTTCATGTTAAGTATTAAACTCAGGGATTTTCTCATATGAAATGTATGTTCAATGGCTGCAATTCACCACCCATTTACACTGCGGGTTTTAAAGTGTTAATGGTAAACATTGGAAAAATGAAAAGATGCCTGAATTCATGGGGGGTGGAGCTGGTCTTTATATAATATCAAGTCTTACTTCATTGTTGCAAAAGGGACAGCAGCTATAGCATGCAGATGTCCCTGCTCTTACTAAAACCCTCCCTTTCTAACACTGTCACATGGCCTAGGGTTGCTGATATTGTTAGAGGAGGGAGGTAATTCCTCTAAAAATCATGTCACCATTACAACAGCGTTTGGGGATAGTGGGTTTAAGACATATTTTTGCCATGTAGATTATATTGGTTAATGGAATCTATAGTTCAAATGTATTTTAAAAGAAATGTTCCTAGGAGAAAGTTACTGCCATGTCAGTGTTTATCATTTTGGCTAAGTTCTCCATTGCCCTTGTCAGAGAGGCTCAATGTGGAACAAGATTAGCAAGCAGCACACTCTCCCACATGTGGTGATGGGGAGCTACTGCCTTTTAGTACTGCTAATGCCTGTACTGCTAGTCACCACCCCTACCTTTAGCCCTTTGACTCACATTACCTACTCCAAGTTTGTTTGGATTACATGACAATGAGTATATTTTGGTGTGCAGAATATTTCTAAACAAGCAAACTATTTGTCAATTATTTTACCTCACAGAATTATTATTTAGTTATGATAGGGATGTTTAAAATTGATTATCTTAGCCAATTTCTGGTACATAAAAAATTATTGTCCATTACAGTCTGCATTGTCTACCATGCTTGTTTAACTCATTCCTTACATCTAGCACAAATTCTTTACACTTTAACCTATAATCAGTCTCTAGTACTCCTAACTCAGTAATACTACTATGAGTCTAACTCAACGATTTTATATGCAGAAGATCTCACCAACACATGAATGAATTAAAAAAGAAGTATTTTGCATACTTTAATACTATGATTGCATCCATAAAAAGCACTGATTCGGACATTTGCCGCAACACAGATGATCCTGGCAGATATTATTTTAAGAGAAATAAACAAGTTGTTTCCTCTGTAAACTCTGAAGCAGGAATGAGGACACTGTGAGAGGAAAGAAAATAAGACTCTAGATTAGCTGTGTGTGTGATTTTCCAGGCTCATCACAGTCAGAAGGTTATGGAACTGTCCTCCATTTGACATTCTAGAAGAATCCTCCTCAAAGAAGACTGCTGTATCTCTGAGAGAGTACTGTTCCCTTTTAGAAGCAATGGCATACAAGAAAGACTGGCATTTTTATTCTTAAGAAAGGCTGTCCTTTTAAAAACCAACTACATCTTTCATTGTGCCCCTGGCTTACCCCAAGAGCTTTGCACTGTTTATCAACCTTAATCAACATGAGTGACAGAAAACCTGATAATAGACAAGGGGGTGTTCTGCTGGTGTGGGTGACCTCTTTTGAAATGTCAGACCTGAAAAAGCTGTATTTACATTTCTTTAGGCTCCAGGCTCTTAAAATATTTTCATCTTGCAAGCCAAAGGGTTGAAAGTAAACATTATTCTAGTATCATTTTAAAATGCATGTTAGCATGGCAGCCTCTCAGCATGTTCACTAACTAGGACCTCCTATGGTAGGATGGATAAGCGCTTGTAATATAGGAGCTATAAAAGTTGCATGTTCTCAGACCTTTAGAAATGAAGATCCATTATAAAACTATGAACAAATTTGTGTTTTAATTAGGTCAAATATGCTATATTGTAATTATATATTATAATATATATTAATATAAATAAACATATATAAAGATATAATATATATATATATATATATATCATAAACAGAATTTTAAAAGTAAGAAATAAGATTATATCCTTGCTTTGCTGCAGAACTCAGTTACCTTGGGATGTCTGCTAACATCTCTGAGGATATTTCTCAGTCAGTACAAAGGCAAGTAAACTACACTATTTAGATGAGAACTGAGATAGTATAATTTAATGCTTAGATACCCATAACAGCACTTGGCATTTGGCATTAAGTTCTTCAAACACCTTAAATTTCCCACACTCCTCCATCACATATACTTACCTTAATTGGGATCTTGGACAGAACAGAGAAAATAAAACACTGTCCTAGAAAAAACAAGTTCACCTCAGCACCTTTGTCTCAAATTATGATTAAGTACTCTGCTCTGGCTGGATACTGTGATTTAATTCCTATCATCTCAGAGCTGGTGCCTGGACAAGCAGCCATTGAGCTTATTAGACATGCAGAATCTTGAGCTTCACTTTAGATGGGTTTCCCCAGATCTGTAGCTGGAGAAAATCTTCATGATCCACGTGCATATTCAGCATACTTTAATGGAAAGAGTACTAACACAGAGTACTTTCCCTTCACGCAAATGACTGTATTCTAAATTCTAGAGTGTATAAAATTAAAGATTATACATTAAAACATGGATGACCTCAACTGTTTTTTGTTTGTTTGTTTGTTTTGTTTTGTTTTGTTTGAAATCAAGAGACTTTTCGGGAACAGCAAAAGGAAACCTGGACCTCAAGTTTGTGTTGCAAACTTGACATGCACGTATAGATTTTTAGATGTAAACACGTTCACATAAGATTGTGTGTAATAAATCAAACATGGATTCAGAAAGACAAACAGATACACACACACATACACACGTACATCCACACACCACTACTAGTATCAGGAAGTGCCTACTTTACTTCCTTGGATGCTTTTTGCAACTTTTATTATTCAACTTATATGGTTTTCCTATCTTCCTCCTGCCCAAGAGAAAAGTATTCACAATTATGTGAAGCCGTCCTTTATTTCACACTGCAAGGGTAGGGAGGTAGAAGGGAATACATGGGTTTTCCTTGGGGCATAAAACCCTGGATTGAATCTGTAATCAAGTCATGCAATAGGAGGCTATTTGCAAACAACACTGTTGTTTGAGAAAGTCTTACAGAGGACACTTTGAAAACAGGTCCCCTAAGGACAGACTTTTATCATCTTAGAAGTTGAGAAGTCGTTTTGTTTTTCATCTTTCCTTATTAAATTTGCTTTGCTTTCTCACTCTTTCAAAGGCAGAGGCTTTTTATTTCCCTCTGTGGTCAAAATAGCTAAAATAGATTTACTCCTAATTTGAAGATGTTTCATCATTAAAAATTATATTAATCTACTGACAATCTTCAGGGAAGACTTAATTTCTACTTTCTGCAACAGTCAGCATGGTTGAGTTTCAGGATTTCCATAAACATGAAATTCATTTAAAGCTATTTCTATAAGCCTGGACTTATCTGTTGTCTTTTCATAGTCTTTCTGTCTAACTAATTACCCATTTTTAAAGAGCCATTATAATTGACTTGGTTCTGACTAAAAGAAATAAGCACAGTTTAAATTCTTCAGAGACAACAAATTATAGAAGCAGAGTTTGTTGTAGAAACACAATAACATTACAATATGGAATTATGTAGGTGTGTTATGCTGTTGGAGTTCAGTTTTAGAACCTTGAAAAGGGGATGAGAGTAAACATTTCTCGGGCAAAAATCTTCAAAGATGCTGTTGCAGGAAGCCATCCAAAATACCTAACAATTTTTTTTTCTTTCTAAAGGAAAATAGTAATATTTTTAAGAATGGTATTTTGTTATTAGCCAAGTGATGTGTGCCTGGGAAAAAGGCAAATATACTCATTTTTATCTTCAACAAATTTGCCTTAGACTTCTAAAACTCATATAATTTTTTACTCAACCTAGTAAACAATTACTCTTAACTAAGAAAATCAGTGAGAAAATGCATTGTCACATATGTTATTTCAGCATGACTATCTTCAGCATGACTCTCATATCTTTATACTCTTAGATAGGAAGAATCATGGAGTCATTTCTCCTGGCTCATTTCATGAACATAGGTAAGTGAGAGAGAATGTATGGATGGAGTGAAACATGGATCAACTTTAGAAGATGTGGTCAAAGAGATTTCTCTTGCAATCTAATAATTCTAACAGAGACCTCAAAAGTGATTCATAAAATCAGACCCCAGAGTATAATATACTGCTAGTCATACAGAGTTATTCTCCTTCAACTTCTATCAAGCACAAATGACTCTAGTTCTGACCTGTGAATTTGAGAACTCTCCAAGACAACTGTGACTGGAAGTAGGCTTGCTCTACAGAGAGCTCCATGCTAACCTTGCAGAGGACTTTAAATACTGATGTCTGGTTCTACCATGTAACTTAGGAGACCAGGAAATGCAGGAACCAGACCATGAGCCATTCAGTTCTCCTGATGAATGTAAAGTCCAGAGAGGCTTAAACCAAAAAAAAAAAAAAAAATTAGACAATAAATCTATATGTTAAATAACAAATAACTTGGTGAATTTATAAGAAAAGAATTATCTAAATTTCTATATGGTATAAAAATTAAAATAAGAACAGAAAGATGTAAAAAGAGTTTGGCAGTCCTTGTAAATTAGGATTATGTAGATTATAAAATGTATACGTTAACTTTTACAAAAGTAATACTAATCAAGTAATCAAGCTACTATGATAGTCAGAAAGCTTAGGAGAATATGAAAATTGATATGGTCTACATTTGATGAACATTTTTTTTTTTTTTTTTTGCTGCAAACGGTAACTACTTGGCAGATATTATTTTACCAAAGGCCACGGAAGTTGCAAAAGTCTCATTCAATGTAACCCCTAACTCTGGTCTCTCTTTGAATGCCATCCATTTCTAACTTTCTGGAGATCATTGGACACTTCTTTAAACCGGAGTTCATTTTACATGCTTATATCTGTAACACAGGCATGACTTTAATGTATTTTCTTTCTAAACTATTTTTACAACTTCTGTTTGTCAGACATTTGTCACTGAAATTAGATGAAACTAATACACCTGCTTAAGGGTTCATCTCACACTTTACCTTGAGTGCAATAAGCAGTCACTGGCATATGGCCCATAAAATCCAACATAACTTGGACATATGGGGAAGATAAACCTGAATGGGAAACTGGTAGTAAGAGGAGTATGAGAGATCTGAGGATAAAGATAACCACTGACTTGTTCCTTAATTCATCACCTAAATAGGCATCATGTTCCATCTGAAAGTGTATATGAACATACATAAAGTCTTAAATTAGAAAATTAGAAAAACTGGGAAAACTATGCCTATTTTGTACTTATACATCTGAAAATTTAGTCAAGTGATTACCAAGAGAAAAAAGAGTATGGTATAATAATAATGTTTATAAGCTGGAAAAGGGAAAAAAACAGGAAGAAAGAGGAAGATATATAAGAGGAAGGAAGGCAATCCGTGGAATATAATGTTAGAAACATCCTTGCTACAGCACGAACATATAAGGTAAGGCTATAAAGAGGAAAAGGAACCCTATAATCAGAGGAAATTCTACAGTTTATAAAAACCTACATGGATAGGGGTTCTCAAAGCAGTGTGGCTTAGCACCAGGAGCCATAGCAACAGTGAGGACCACAGACCACAGTATACGGCAGCTTTCAGGCCATAACTTGAGACTACAGATTACAGCTAGCCCCCGTGGCCCAAACCTATAAAGTTAGCAACTTTGAAGGCTGAGGTAGAATGAAGTCAAGTTCCAAACACCCTCTGCAACATGACAAAAATGTTTTTTTAAACACTCAGATCTATTTTCACTGTGCATGAGGTCCCTTGGTAGTGTGTTGACTTAATAGACATGAGTTGCTGGGATCTGTCAGTCATGAAGGCACATGGAGTTGAAGGCCCATCAGAAGTATCTGATGTTAGAAGCTTTTTTTCCTGTATAGTGACTTTAGAGGGTAGCAGAAACTCTCTGAAACCCTTTCTCTAAGTAAAAGTGAATTAAATAATTATTTTTAAAATAAAATTCTACTGTGCACACAGTGTTTTTTAATGCAATACTAAGTCAGTGAATCTCTGTATGTAACATAACTATGTAATTTGTGATGTCTCACAATACCCTTTTTTTTTTACATGCAGAAAAGGGAGTTAAAACAAAAAAAGAAGAAGAAGAAAGAGGTGATACTATTGTAATCTCCTAAATATGAATGACCAAGTAAAAAGATGTCACCAAGGATTAGGTTCTTGTTAACACCTGAGAAATTAAGGTCAATGACAAGTTGTTCTCTGAGATCTAAGTTTGATAGGCATATGTAATATGTATAACTTCATGCACACATGCAAACACACATACACACAGAGAGGGGGAGAGAGAAAGGGATGGAGGAGCTCAAGGACAAAGGGACAGAGGGAATAAGGAAGGGAGGGAAAATCAAGATGACTTAAACAAACATTATGTAAAAACAAAGTTAGTAAAAAAAAAAAAGTTACACATGCACCTTGGAATTAAAATTAATAGTGCCTTCAGGATAGAAGCTACAAGCCAGGTGAAAGAGAGCAATGGTTAATGAGCCTTTTCAAATGATTTTTCAATTACACTGAAACCATTACATTTTAAGTATAGAAATTTTCTTGTTTCTATTAAAATATATAGATTAAGCACTGTAACTACCCTCGTAGAATACTACTGAAATTCTCAACTTGAAATACATATTGCAAAATTTGTTGTGTTTCCCATGTGTTTCTGTTTGCGATGGTTCTGAATATCATTGTGAGAATTAGCATCAGTTATAAAGACTGTATTAATTTTATTAGCTATGTTTATTATCTAAAGTTTTTAAGCTTTGAGTTTCTCAATGTGTTTGTAATTTACCTCACTATTCCAAGCTCTGTTTTACAATAATAAAGCTATTAGAAGTTATTTTAGTATATGTGTTTCCTTAATTAATCTATTTAATGATTTTTTTTATTTGCAACCTATAAGAAAAGTGTTTTAATTTTGCTCCTAAATTGTAGGTAGCTTTTCCAAAATTATTTCTTAAATAATTGCTTCCCATTTTTCTGTTAGGTGAACCTCTTCTTTACAGTGCACGAAATTCTATGTGCTTTATTTATTTATTTATTTATTTATTTATTTATTTAATTCTTTCTTCTTTTTCTTTGTCATTATGTTAGTTTGACACAAAGTTTAAAAAGCAAATTTATAATACATATTCAATACATATTTAACTGTCTGTGTAAAAATTTGTAGGTATACATGTGAACATGTGTATATGAGTAGGTTGCGTATTGATGTGTTCATGACTGTGCATTTGTGTTTGTCATGTATTTGCATAGTTCTCTGCAACTGTGGGAGTATAAGTGTGCATATTTATGTGCATGTGTATAAGTGTGTACATGTGTATTCATGTGTGTGTATTCACCTGTGTGTGTATGACTATGTGTGTATATAATATGTATATAGGTGCATATGTACTAGTATGTGTGTATTCCTGTATGTGTATGTGTGTGTAGGTATATATGTGTATCCATGTGTTTATATATATATATATATATGTGTGTGTGTGTGTGTGTGTGTGTGTGTGTGTGTGTGTCTGTGTGCATGCTTGTGTGTTTGTGTTATACAGTCATACACACATACACACATAAATTCATATAAATATACTTTCATAGCCAGTAGCTTGTATCAAAGTAAATGGTGAGAAATGTAAAGGGATCACCCTAAAATCAAGGTCTAGACAAAAGTGCCTACTATCTTGTTACCTACTCTCGATATAGTACTAGAAGTACTATTAAGAGCAACTAAACAACAAAAAGAGGTCAAAGGAATACAAATTAGAATAAAAGAAGTCAAAATATCACCATTTGCAGAAGATAAAAAATTCCACTAGAGAACTCCTAAACCTGATAAACAACATCAGCAAAGTGGCTGGATATAAAATTAACTAAATAAATCATTAACCTTACTCTACTCAAATGATAAACAGGATGAGAAATAAATTAGGGAAAATGACACCCTTCACAATAGTCACAAATAATATAAAATACCTTTCTGTGACTCTAACCAAAGAAGTGAATGATGTGTATGAAAAGAACTTTAAGTCTCTCAAGAGAAGTTATTGAAAAATCTTAAGATGGAAAAGTCTCCTATGCTCAAGGATTGACAGGATTAATATAGTAAAAATGGCCATCTTGCCAAAAGCAACCGACAGAATCAATGCAATTCCCATCAAAATCCTATCTCAAGACTTTATAGAGTTGGAATGAGTAATTTTCAAATTTATTTGAAATAGCATAAAGCTCAAAAGAGCTAAAAATAATCTCAACAATAAATGAATTTCTGAGGCAATCACCATCCCAAACCTCAAACTATATTACAGAGCAATCTTGATTTAAAAAAATAAATGTATGGTATTGGTGCAGATCAATGAGCCAGAATTAAAGACTCAGATAAGATCCCGCACATCTATGATCACTTAATTTTGACATAGGAGCTAAAATATCCAGCGGAAAAAAGACAACATTTTTAATAATTGATGCTGGTTCAACTGTGAGTCAGTCACAATGTAGAAGAATGCAAATCACTGAATTCTTATCTCCCTGTACAAAGCTCAAGTCCAAGTGAATCAAGGACCTCCACATAAAACCAGATATACTAAAACCAATAGAAGAGAAATTGGGGAGGAGCCTGGAAGACATAGGCACAGGAGAAATTTTAATGAACAGAAGATTAATGGCTTATGCTCTAAGATTAAGAATCAACAAATGTGACCTCATAAAATCGCATAGCTTTGGTAAGGCAAAGAATATTGTCAATAGGAGAAAATGGCAACCAACAGATTGGCAAAGATCTTTACCAGTCCTACATCTGATAGAGGGCTAGTATCCAATATATACAAAGAACTCAAAAAGTTAGACACCAGCAAACCACATCACATGATTAAATATTGGGGCCAGACCTAAACAAAAATTTTTAACTGAGGAACATTAAATGGCCTCCAAGAACCTAAAAAAATGTTCAACATTCTTACTCATCATGGAAATAAAAATAAAAAACAAACCTGAGATTCTACCTTATACCAATCAGAATAGCTGTTTAAAAACTTATTTGACAGCAGATGCTGGCGAGGATGTGGAGAAAAAGGAACACTTCATTGTTACTGGAGTTGCAAGCTGGCACAACCATTCTAGAAATCAGTCTGGTGCTTCTTCAGAAAATTGGACATAGTACTACTTGGGAGCCAGCTATAGACCTCCTGGACACATACTCAAAAGATCCTCCAACGTATAACAAGGAGACATGTTCCACTATGTTCATAGCAGCCTTATTTAATAGCAAGAAGCTCGAAAGAACCCAGATATCCTGTAACAGAAGAATGGATAGAGAAAATGTGGTACATTTACACAATGGAGTACTATTCAGCTATTAAACATAATGACTCCTTGAAATTATTAGGCAAATGGATGGAACTAGAAAATACCAGCCAGAGTGAGGTAACCCGATCACAGAAGAACACACAGAATATGCAGTCACTGATAGGTGGATATTAGCCTGAAAGATTAGAATATCCAAGCCACAGTCCACAGATAACCTGAAACAGAAGAAGAAGGAAGACCAAGGTGTGGATGTCTCTGTCCTTCTCAGAAGAGGAAACAAAATACTAATAAGTTAAAATAAATAGAAAAAGTGGGGAGCAGACACTGAAGGAAAGGCCATCCAGAGACTGCCCCACCTGGTGATCCAACTCATATACAGTCAACAATCCCAGACAATATTGCAGATGCCAAAAGTACATGCTAACCTGAGTTTTATATAGCTGTCTCCTGAGAGGTTTTTACCAGAGCGTGATAAATACAGAGGCAGATGCTCTCAGCCAATGATTGGAGTGCGAACTAGGTCTCCAGTGGGGACATTAGAGAAAAGTCTGAAGGAGCTGAAGAAGTTTGCAACCCCATAGGAAGAATTAACAATATCAACCAACCAGACCTTCCGGAGTTCCCAGAGATAAAGCCACCAGTGAAAGAGTACATTGGGAAGAATCCATGGCTCGAGATGAATATGTAGCAGAGGATGGCCACGGGGGACATCAGGAGGATGAGAGAACCTTGGTCCTGAAGGTACTACATGCCCCAGTGTAGGACAATACTGGGGCAGGAAGAGGGAATTGAGTGGAAGGGGGCACTCTAATAGACCCGGAGGAGGGCAGATGGGATACAGGGATTCTGGGGGGGGGCAGGGTAAAGGAATAAAGAAAATATCCACTTAAAAGAAAAAAAGGAGGAGAGAGGGAGGGAAGGCAGGAAGAAAAAAGAAAGAAAGAAAGAAAGAAAGAAAGAAAGAAAGAAAGAAAGAAAGAAAGAAAGAAAGGAAGGAAGGAAGGAAGGAAGGAAGGAAGGAAGGAAGGAAGAAAGAAAGAAAGAAAGGTGTTGTAAACAATCAATGGCTTGATTCTGACTTCCTGAAGTAATTTATGGAAACCATTTTTTTTAGTCATCTTTTTCAGTAGTTTTGCATATGCTAGATATTTTCTTTGTTTGAAAAACTTTATTTTAAAAAACAAAGATAAGTGTACAGACGTTAAAAGCATTTTTGCATAACAGTATATAAATACTTTTTTGTTTTTTTCTATTTATTTTTAATTGCAAAAATTTATTTTGAAAAACAAAGATAAATGTACAGACTATACATTTTTGCATAAAAGTATATGAATACATTTTTGTCAGTACTTGATTTTTTTTAAAGGTTAGACAGTATGCATTAAAATTTTACTAGTTACAATGAGCATAAAGTACACGTAAAACAAGATGTAACCTGGAAAGAGTCAAAGTTTTCCTCATGTGTAAAGATTTTTCATTCCTTTAGCCTTTGGTTTTCTTGAACTTCATATAGTCTGTAAGTAGTTTCTGGAGTGTTCAAAGCTTTCTGGGGTTAGTATCCAATTGTCAGTGATTGCATATTATTTCTGTTCTTTTGTGACTGGGTTACCTCACTCAGGATGATATTCTCTAGATGCATCAATTTTCTTAAGAATTTCGCAAAGTCATTGTTTTTGATAGCTGAGTAGTACTCCATTGTATAAATATAGCAAAATCTTTGTATCCATTCATCTACTGAAGGACATCAGGATTCTTTCCATCTTCTGGCTATTATAAATAGGGCTGCAATGAACATTGTGGTGCATGTGTCTTTGTTGTAAGTTGGAGCATCTCTGGGGTATATGCCCAGAAGTGGAATAACTGGGTCTTCAGGTAATATTATGTCCAATTCTCTGAGGAACAGCCAGACTGATTTCCAGAGTAGTTGTACCAGTTTAGAACAACATCAACAGTGAAGAAGTGTTCCTCTTTCTCTGCATCCTCACCAGCATCTGCTATCATCTGAATTTTTGATCTTATCCATTATGACTGGTGTGAGGTGGAATCTCAGTGTTGTTTTGATTTGCATTTCCCTAATGGCTAAATATATTAAGTATTTCCTTAGAGGCTTTTCAGCAATTCAATAATCCTCAATTGAGATATTTTTGTTTAACTCTGTAACCCATTATTTAATAGGGTTCTTTGATTCTCTGGTCCATAAATAATTGAGTTCTTTGTATACCTTGGATATTAGGCCTCTATCAGATGTGGGTTGGTAAAGATCTTTTCCAATCGGTTGGCTGTCATTTTGTTTTCTTAACAGTGTTCTTAGCATTACAGAAAATTTACAATGTCATTGAGTCTCATTTGTATATATTTGACCTTAGAGCACAGGCCATTGGTGTTCTGTTCATGAAATTTTCTCCTGTGCCTGTGTTCTAAGGTTCTCCCTAATTTCTTTTCTAATAGTTCCAGTGTACCTGGTTTAATGTAAATATCTTTGATCCATTTTCACTTGAGCTTTGAACAAGGAGATAAGAAAGGGTCTATTTTCATTATTCTGCCTGCTGAGTGCCAGTTGTACCAACACCATTTGTTGAAGAGGCTTTCTTAATTGTTTATAGCACTTTTGTCAAAAATCAAGTGACCATATACATGAGGGCTCATTTCTGGATCTTCTATTCTATTCCAATGATCCACATGCCTATCTCTGCATCAGTACCATGCAGTTTTTAACACAATTGCCTTGTAATATAGATTGAGGCCAGGGATGGTGATTTCCTGCAGATGTTTTCTTGTTGTTGAGAATGGATTTAGCTATTCTAGGTCTTTTGTTATTCCAAATGAAATTGCACTTTGCTCTTTTCAACTCTATGAAGAATTGGGTTGGAATTTTGATGGGTATTGCATTGAATCTGTAGATTGCTTTTGGTAAGATGACCATTTTTACAATGTTGATACCTCTAATCCATCAGCATGGGAAATATTTCCTTTTTCTGAGATCATCACCGATTGCCTTCTTTTTTTTTTAAACCCAGAAAGTTTTTAATTCTTGTTTAAATGTTTATTTTCCATAACAGAAACATCTACACATGTGTCTTAGTCAGCGTTTCTATTCCTCTACAAATATCGTGACCGAGAAAGAGTTTATTAGACTTATACTGCCAGATTGCTGTTTATCACCAAAGGAAGTCAGGACTGGAATTCAAGCAGGTCAGGAAACAGGAGCTGGTGCAGAGGCGATGGAGGGATGTTGCTTAACTGGCTTGGTTCTCCAGCCTTGCTCAGCCTGCTTTCCTATGCAACCAAAGACTACTGGCCCAATGATGGCACCACCCACAATGGGCCACCTTGATCACTAGTTGACAAAATGCCTTAAAGATGTATCCCATGGAGGCATTTTCTAAACTGAGGCTACTTTCTGTGTGATAACTCCAACTTGTGTCAAGTTTATACAAAACCATCCAGTACACAATGTTTGCTCTTTTTTTTAACAACTTTATTTTACAAAACAAAGATAAATGTACAGATTTTAAGCATTTTTTGCATAAAATTATACAATACATTTTTGTCAGTACTTTTTTTTTTTAAGGTTTGATAGTGTGATAAAGATCCCACCAGTAACAATGAGCATAAAGTACATGTAAAACAAGATGCAACCTGGAAATAGTCAAAGTTTTCTTGGTGTGTAAAGATTTTTTTTTTTTTTTTTACAATGAGCAGACAGTACATGTAATACAGGGTGCAACCCAGAATTTGTCATTGTGTTCTTGGTGGCTAAGGATTGAGTATGACTAATTATTTGTTTTGTTTTGTTTTCTTTATTTCTTGGACTTCATACAGTCTGTGAGTTGTTTCTGGGGCAGTGCGAGCCTCTGGAGGTTAGCATCCCACTATCAGTGACTGCATATTATGTCTGTTCTTTTGTGACTGGGTTATCTCACTCAGGATGCTATTCTCTAGATGCAGCCATTTTCTTAAGAATTTGGATAAGTCATTGTTTCTGGTGGCTGAGTAGTATTCCATTGTGTAAATATACCACAATTTTTGTATCCATTCATCTTCTGAAGGACATCTGGGTTCTTTCCAGCTTCTGGCTATTATAAATAGAGCTGCTATGAACATTGTGGTGCATATATCTTTATTGTGTACTAAAGTGTCTCTGGGGTATATGCCCAGAAGTGGAATAGCTGGTTCTTCAGGTAGTATTATGTCCAATTTTCTGAGGTATCGCCAGACTGATTTCCAGAGTGGTTGTATTAGTTTGCAATTCCACCAACAGTGGAGAAGTGTTCCTATTTCTCCACAACCTCGCCAGCATCTGCTGTCATCTGAGTTTTGGAACTTGGCCAATCTTACTGGTGTGAGGTGGAATCTCAGGGTTGTTTTGATTTGCCTTTCCCTGATGGCTATTGATGTCGAACACTTCCTTAGATGTTTTTCAGCCATTCGATATTCCTCAATTGAGAACTTTGTTTAGGCCTCTATCTGATGTGGAGTTGGTAATGATCTTTTCCCATTCTGTTGGCTGCCGTTTTGTTTTCTTGACAATGTCCTTAGCCTTACAGAAACTTTACAATCTCATTAAGTCCCTTTTGTTAATCTTTGACCTTAGAGCTTGAGCTTGAGATAATCCCATCTATTCCTTTAACTTAAAACATACCTGATGATAACACTTGGTTCCTTTTACTGTATGCTTTTTGAATGTTTGTAGCTTTAAATTCCATGTTAAATATTTATTAAATCTTTCTATCACTTATCTCTATTATGCCTAAAATATTGCTAGATATTTAATGTTCTCAAGAGGTTTATCACATGGTTATTTATTAAAATTAGAGAGATGCTTAATATTTAGAAAGGGGAGTCACTTCATTTTCTCAGAATGGTCCAGCACATGAGGCAACCTTAAACAGGGAAGACCATGGCTTCTTTAAAGGACATATCGTTCATGATTGCCCATATTGAAGCAAGTTTTAATATTCAACATTCTGCTGCTGCAAATGTGTGTTTTTGTGTGCCTAGGTAGACTGTATTTTATTTATGTATTCACCTACTGATGGACCCTAAAACCTGACCCCATGGCAAGTAATAGAATGAACAATGGCATGCATTAGAATGAACAATTGTCATCCTTCTTTATAATCACCTCTATTTTACTCAGAAGTGAGTTATACTTAGCTATACTCAGAATGTCTTTGATATAAAATGACCATGTTTTGTGTTCTTGGGGAACTCTATTGTTTCCATAATAGCTTCATGGATCTATACCCCTACCAGGTAATGGTTTGTGATACATGTATTGCTTTAATTTCATTTCTTACTTTTTTTTTTTTTTTTTTTTTTTTTTTTTTTTTTTTTTTTTTTTTTTTTTTTTTTGTAATGTCATGGCTGCCTCAAAGCCTGATACTCCTAAACATGCCTCTGCTACTCCAGGCCCAATTGAGGAAGTGGCCAGTGGTCACTTACCTGAAATCTCACATGGCAGGTTGGCTTTCTCTCAGGCCAATGCTGTGTCTCATCCCTAAAAGCTCCATGGCACACAGTAGCACAAGAAGATGAGAATTAAGCACAAGATAAAAGGCTGGTTGGAGAAAACACTAGGAACCTACAACTTCACCAGGAACAAGGGAGAGAAATCTTGGACCACTGACTATAATTGGGTTTAATTTGGCTGATTGCTTCTGGAGATGTGAGGATTAATAGCCTCACTATACTGCCCTGGTGCACTATTAGATCGATTTTAAAAGTCAGAAAGGGGAGAAGCTGCTTACCTAGGAAAAATTAAGCCTAAAGTAGGGGCCCTAAAAATGACTTTGTTTCTACAGGCCATTTATCATTAACAAATTTTATTTTATTTTTTCCAGGGAAAATACATTCTCTTCTCAGCAATACAATTATAAAAGAGATAACAAATTAATGTTTTAGAGACTAGGTACCTCAAATATTCAAACATGCTTACCTATTAAATTTTATCATATATAAAATCTACTTACTCTCCCTTAAGATTTTGTATGTTTATTAAACAATTGCCTCGAGAACTCATCATTTATCACCTTTTAAAGATAAAATGTTACCTGAAACCTAACTTTTACAGGTGACCCATACCTGATCAGATTCCCATGCGTTGCTCCCTTAATTTAGGCTTCCTCATTATTAATCTTTAGTATGGTGACAAAGGATGGCAGTGATAGACCAGTTTGGGGTTATGGTTCTATTGGCTTTCTGTTGAGAATTTCTTATCACATGCAAAGATACCAAATATAAGTTTTTGTTTGAGTTTCATTCTTTTTTGTGTGTAATACAAAAATTACTTATACTATAAATTTTTCTCTGTACTAGTCAGGGTTCTCTAGAGAAACATAACCAATAGAATAAATGTATATTAAGAAGGAATTTGTGGTACTGAAAAGATGGCTCAGCAGTTTAGAGCACTTGCTGCTCTTCTAGAGTACCAGGATTTGATTTCTAGTACCCAAATGATGGCTCATAACCATCTGTAACTCTGCTTTCAGAGGATTGAATGTCCTCTTCTGACCTCACCTGCATAGTGCATAAGTGCCTGGCAAGCAAATCTCACATTAAATAGAAATAGATAATCAAGTAAAGGGGGGTGGATAGAGTGCTATGAAAGATGTGGTCTGGGAAGTCAAACAATAGTTCTCATTATGCCCAAGGATCCAGCAATTGTATATTCTATGAGGCAGGGCACCTCACTAGTGCCAACCCTGTGCTGAAGGTCTGGACGTTCCATGAAGAAATGCTGGATTTCAGACTGTGACCTAAATCTGAGAAGCTGGTTCTAAGATTAGCTGAGGAATGCTACAGCAAGAGGATAGATGGACGTGCAAGTGAGGATAAAGACAAACTGTTCATCCAGCAAGTTCCTTCCTCCCTTGTCCTTTATCAGTGTTGTCACCCTGAAGGTGCTGCACACAATTAGGGAGAGTCAAAACAATCAGATCAAGAAAGTCCCTTCCAGGAGTGCCCAGGGGCTGTGTGCTTTATTTGTTGCCAAGTCTAATAAAGATGACAACCTAGATTAGCTACCACTTTGTATTTTTTTCTTTTCTGTTCCCCATTCACCCCCTTAGTCTCTATTAGCTTCTCTCTCTCTCTCTCCATTTTTTTTAGCTTTTCTTCTTTCTTTTCTCCAAAATCCTTTACATTTACAGTACATGAACGGACCAGCCAGTAATCTTTAATAACTTCATTTTATTTTATTTTTGTCCTGGGTTTGTTATTGCAGCTTTATTCTAAATCCTAATACCTACACAATTACAGATCTTAATATCTTATATTGTTCTAATATACATGTAGTTAAATATGCTGAAATTAAAAGCTACTCATATAGTGCCCCCGATATAAAGATAGCCTGCTTTAAGCCAATGTATTTGTTTTATATTAGGAATTTTGTTTATGTAAATTATTATGTAAATACTCTTTTTTGTTATATGGTCCTCATCTACTACACAGCCCTGGTGAAAGTCACGAACTATTCTACTTACTTGTTTAGGGAATAAAAATTTGAGATCATTATGATCCACACCAGTCTTTCTGAAGTAATTTATTTGGGTCCTCAAATAATAAAAACAGTTTGTTTCTGTTTCTTGTTTGTTATGTTTCCTTTTTGTAACATTCCCAGATTTGTGCTTCATATTTATTCTTTAAAACCCATTTAATAAACAAACCTTTAATATATTTTAATTTATATTAAATTTATATTAATATTATATTTAATATAATTTAATAACAACACTTATGCATTGTTATGTGCTGTTAATACAGATTTAATTGTGAAGGTTAATCAAACCAGAGATGTTCCGAGAAAGAAAAATGTGGTCTAAAAATTATTTGTGGGAATCGTGTAATAGAGTCAAAACTATCATACTTTCTAGGGAGTTTTCAGACCATTTTGTGGGACACAGCTGCAAGAATAAGTCAAAAGCTATATTATTTTCAGTCCACAGAAAGATAAATGGTGGGTCTGACAAGTAGAAAGTATCAACAGACTCCATACTATTTATGAAAGCTGTGTGTCATGATCGAAACCGAGATTTTTTTCCTGTTCTTTTTGAGTCCAAACTTGTATAATCCTTTTTCTTCTTAAAACACTTCATATATATTCCTCTTCCAGAGCCTACAAAATGATTCTCCTCTTTTCTATCTTTATTTGGCTTCTCCTGTCATTTTGTTAAACGGGATCTTGCTGTATATATAGCTGGCCTGCTCCCTTAATTTTCCGGATTACAGACATGAGCCACCATGGCTGACTTGTATGTCTTTACTACAGCAAGGCTTTAAGCATCTAGACTTAGCAATTTTTAAATTTACATTGTACAATAGTTGTGCTTTGTGCCTACAAACCACAAATATTTATCTCATGCTGACCTTGCTTCATGCACCATTCACCAAGGTACTGATGCACTTTCTGATTCCAAGAACCTTTTTCTCCACACTGTTTTCCACTCTATCCCATGTTTCATACAGGGCCTACAGCAACAAAGGGGGAACCTAGGTGGGAAAAATCACAATGAAACACAACTCAGAGTTTAAGTGCTCTTTCATAGGCCAGTGAGTGACTCTCAAGTTGCCTGTGAAGACAGGATTTTCTCATGTGTAAGATGAGAAGCTCACTTCTGTTCACTTATGTTACATGAAAGCATGTATCTCGGCCTATGAAAGGCTATTAATCCATATTAGTAAATAGCTTAATTTTTGTTGTATTTTGTTTCTCAGAGTACCACTGTGTATCCTCATACTTGCTGCCTAGACCAGCCTATTCTTGAACTAGGCTCTTTCTCCTGAGAGCTAGGGTTAAAGGTGTCTACCATAATTCCCTCAATAAATATCCTAATGAAGTGTTCACTATCACTTTTTCCCGGTGTCACAGATTCAAGCTAGGGCCATCCTTGGTGTCAAATAATGCCTCTAAGGGAATTGTTCTTGTGTAAGTTCTTCCCATGAAGGCCTGGAAACTTCCATAAGAAGTACCCTAATACCTCCTAGTGAAAATATTCTTTTACATCTACAGATTGAAATTCCATTCATGCTCCATCCTTAACTAGGGTTTTATCCTCAGAAACAAAAGAGACAAATGTAAGGTCACACAACTTGTCAAGACTTTTTGTCTAATAGAGACCAGGTGTTAGTTGTTAAGACAAACATCTGCACACTATCTATAATGAGCCTGGGCCTCCATTGTTTGTCTTTGCTTATGAGTTCATATAAGACCTAAATTGTGGAAGTAATCTCCAGTTTGTACATGAGCCTGTTTATTGCCAATATACTTGTTCAAGAATGGTATGATTTATGAGGCATATACTTACACAAAAGGAAGGCTGTGAAGATGAACAGTACCTGAGTTCAAGTCAAGGTCTTGTCATATTGATCAGTGTGTAGAATCAGACTCTAACCTTCAGTATCTAACATGGAGATTGAGTTCCTATGGTGATTATATGTATGGTAAGCATTTAGAAAGTATTGCTAAACTCATAAGAGCTCAAAAATGTTTGTTCTTACCAAACACAAAATAAAGAGTAGAATACTGCAAAAAAAAAAAAAGTCTTGTTTTAGTTTCCTAGTGGAAAGAAATCTGGACTCAGAGCAGGCAAAACGAAAGAGAATCAATTCCACAGAGATGGTGGAAGTTCTAAGTGAGCACTAGCTCAGCAGGTTTGTAGGTTTTCTGAACATCTCTATTCTCAGCGGTACACATCACTTTTAGGCGAGCATGACCCTTTGTGCAATTCTTCATTTAAGAAGTACTCATGACACAATTCCAACATGTCTCTTACAGAGTCAAATAGAATAGTTCCTGCACCAAAGTTATCCTCAAGAAGTTTTAAATGCTTAAAATATGTTTCTAATGATTTCACAAATGTTAAATAAACTCTTCACTAATGAGGAAAAATAAAATTGGTAAAACCCAATGTGCAACAAATAATCAGAAAATGGAAGAAAAACTGCGTACAGTTTCTTTCCTGTCTACAAAACTCATTTATTTTATTTTTTAAATGCAGTACTGTTCCATTCATCAGAACTATCAACACCAGCTTTGCCTGAATCCATAAATTGCTTTTCCTTTGCAATAATACTCTTTGGGGATAGGCAGAAGGGTGGTGGATTCTCCTGAGAAAATGTCACTGACTGACAGAACCAATAGAGTCTCTGGTTATGAATCTCCCTATGCTTTGCCTACATCTTAACAAGAAGAAGAAGAAGAAGGAGGAGGAGGAGGAGGAGGAGGAAGAGGAGGAGGAGGAGGAAGAGGAGGAGGAGGAG